>NC_069504.1:887729549-887759549 GCF_027579735.1 Bombina bombina
TTTTACACTCTCTTTCCCCTCTCTCATATCTCTTCACTCTTTTTTTTATCCATTCTCTCTTAACTCTACCTTTTTCTCCACTTTCGCTCTACAGTCTCTCTCTCTGTCCTGTTTACCCTCTCAGAAGTAACACTAATGGGGTCCCTACAGTCCTAGAGGAATAACATATCCTTGCATTTTCATGTATATAATATCCCTTTAGATAATAGTTGAAGCACACAGCCCAAAAACATAATTTATGTAAGAACTTACCTGATAAATTCATTTCTTTCATATTAGCAAGAGTCCATGAGCTAGTGACGAATGGGATATACATTCCTACCAGGAGGGGCAAAGTTTCCCAAACCTCAAAATGCCTATAAATACACCCCTCACCACACCCACAATTCAGTTTAACGAATAGCCAAGAAGTGGGGTGATAAAAAAGTGCGAAAGCATATAAAATAAGGAATTGGAATAATTGTGCTTTATACAAAATCATAACCACCACAAAAAAAGGGCGGGCCTCATGGACTCTTGCTAATATGAAAGAAATGAATTTATCAGGTAAGTTCTTACATAAATTATGTTTTCTTTCATGTAATTAGCAAGAGTCCATGAGCTAGTGACGTATGGGATAATGACTACCCAAGATGTGGATCTTTCCACACAAGAGTCACTAGAGAGGGAGGGACAAAATAAAGACAGCCAATTCCTGCTGAAAATAATCCACACCCAAAATAAAGTTTAATGAAAAACATAAGCAGAAGATTCAAACTGAAACCGCTGCCTGAAGTACTTTTCTACCAAAAACTGCTTCAGAAGAAGAAAATACATCAAAATGGTAGAATTTAGTAAAAGTATGCAAAGAGGACCAAGTTGCTGCTTTGCAAATCTGATCAACCGAAGCTTCATTCCTAAACGCCCAGGAAGTAGAAACTGACCTAGTAGAATGAGCTGTAATTCTCTGAGGCGGAGTTTTACCCGACTCAACATAGGCAAGATGAATTAAAGATTTCAACCAAGATGCCAAAGAAATGGCAGAAGCTTTCTGGCCTTTTCTAGAACCGGAAAAGATAACAAATAGACTAGAAGTCTTTCGGAAAGATTTAGTAGCTTCAACATAATATTTCAAAGCTCTAACAACATCCAAAGAATGCAATGATTTCTCCTTAGAATTCTTAGGATTAGGACATAATGAAGGAACCACAATTTCTCTACTAATGTTGTTGGAATTCACAACTTTAGGTAAAAATTCAAAAGAAGTTCGCAACACCGCCTTATCCTGATGAAAAATCAGAAAAGGAGACTCACAAGAAAGAGCAGATAATTCAGAAACTCTTCTGGCAGAAGAGATGGCCAAAAGGAACAAAACTTTCCAAGAAAGTAATTTAATGTCCAATGAATGCATAGGTTCAAACGGAGGAGCTTGAAGAGCTCCCAGAACCAAATTCAAACTCCAAGGAGGAGAAATTGACTTAATGACAGGTTTTATACGAACCAAAGCTTGTACAAAACAATGAATATCAGGAAGAATAGCAATCTTTCTGTGAAAAAGAACAGAAAGAGCAGAGATTTGTCCTTTCAAGGAACTTGCGGACAAACCCTTATCTAAACCATCCTGAAGAAACTGTAAAATTCTCGGTATTCTAAAAGAATGCCAAGAAAAATGATGAGAAAGACACCAAGAAATATAAGTCTTCCAGACTCTATAATATATCTCTCTAGATACAGATTTACGAGCCTGTAACATAGTATTAATCACAGAGTCAGAGAAACCTCTTTGACCAAGAATCAAGCGTTCAATCTCCATACCTTTAAATTTAAGGATTTCAGATCCTGATGGAAAAAAGGACCTTGTGACAGAAGGTCTGGTCTTAACGGAAGAGTCCACGGTTGGCAAGAGGCCATCCGGACAAGATCCGCATACCAAAACCTGTGAGGCCATGCCGGAGCTACCAGCAGAACAAACGAGCATTCCTTCAGAATTTTGGAGATTACTCTTGGAAGAAGAACTAGAGGCGGAAAGATATAGGCAGGATGATACTTCCAAGGAAGTGATAATGCATCCACTGCCTCCGCCTGAGGATCCCGGGATCTGGACAGATACCTGGGAAGTTTCTTGTTTAGATGGGACGCCATCAGATCTATTTCTGGAAGTTCCCACATTTGAACAATCTGAAGAAATACCTCTGGGTGAAGAGACCATTCGCCCGGATGCAACGTTTGGCGACTGAGATAATCCGCTTCCCAATTGTCTATACCTGGGATATGAACCGCAGAGATTAGACAGGAGCTGGATTCCGCCCAAACCAAAATTCGAGATACTTCCTTCATAGCCAGAGGACTGTGAGTCCCTCCTTGATGATTGATGTATGCCACAGTTGTGACATTGTCTGTCTGAAAACAAATGAACGATTCTCTCTTCAGAAGAGGCCAAAACTGAAGAGCTCTGAAAATTGCACGGAGTTCCAAAATATTGATCGGTAATCTCACCTCCTGAGATTCCCAAACTCCTTGTGCCATCAGAGATCCCCACACAGCTCCCCAACCTGTGAGACTTGCATCTGTTGAAATTACAGTCCAGGTCGGAAGCACAAAAGAAGCCCCCTGAATTAAACGATGGTGATCTGTCCACCATGTTAGAGAGTGTCGAACAATCGGTTTTAAAGATATTAATTGAGATATCTTTGTGTAATCCTTGCACCATTGATTCAGCATACAGAGCTGAAGAGGTCGCATGTGAAAACGAGCAAAGGGGATCGCGTCCAATGCAGCAGTCATAAGACCTAGAATTTCCATGCATAAGGCTACCGAAGGGAATGATTGTGACTGAAGGTTTCGACAAGCTGCAATCAATTTTAGACGTCTCTTGTCTGTTAAAGACAGAGTCATGGACACTGAATCCATCTGGAAACCCAGAAAGGTTACCCTTGTCTGAGGAATCAATGAACTTTTTGGTAAATTGATCCTCCAACCATGATCTTGAAGAAACAACACAAGTCGATTCGTATGAGATTCTGCTAAATGTAAAGACTGAGCAAGTACCAAGATATCGTCCAAATAAGGAAATACCACAATACCCTGTTCTCTGATTACAGACAGAAGGGCACCGAGAACCTTTGTAAAAATTCTTGGAGCTGTAGCTAGGCCAAACGGCAGAGCCACAAACTGGTAATGCTTGTCCAGAAAAGAGAATCTCAGGAACTGATAATGATCTGGATGAATCGGAATATGCAAATATGCATCCTGTAAATCTATTGTGGACATATAATTCCCTTGCTGAACAAAAGGCAAGATAGTCCTTACAGTTACCATCTTGAACGTTGGTATCCTTACATAACGATTCAATATTTTTAGATCCAGAACTGGTCTGAAGGAATTCTCCTTCTTTGGTACAATGAAGAGATTTGAATAAAACCCCATCCCCTGTTCCCGGAACTGGAACTGGCATAATTACTCCAGTCAACTCTAGATCTGAAACACAATTCAGAAATGCTTGAGCTTTTACTGGATTTACTGGGACACGGGAAAGAAAAAATCTCTTTGCAGGAGGTCTCATCTTGAAACCAATTCTGTACCCTTCTGAAACAATGTTCTGAATCCAAAGATTGTGAACAGAATTGATCCAAATTTCCTTGAAAAAACGTAACCTGCCCCCTACCAGCTGAGCTGGAATGAGGGCCGCACCTTCATGTGGACTTAGAAGCAGGCTTTGCCTTTCTAGCAGGCTTGGATTTATTCCAGACTGGAGATGGTTTCCAAACTGAAACTGCTCCTGAGGATGAAGGATCAGGCTTTTGTTCTTTGTTGAAACGAAAGGAACGAAAACGATTATTAGCCCTGTTTTTACCTTTAGATTTTTTATCCTGTGGTAAAAAAGTTCCTTTCCCACCAGTAACAGTTGAAATAATAGAATCCAACTGAGAACCAAATAATTTGTTACCCTGGAAAGAAATAGAAAGTAGAGTTGATTTAGAAGCCATATCAGCATTCCAAGTTTTAAGCCATAAAGCTCTTCTAGCTAAAATAGCTAGAGACATAAACCTGACATCAACTCTGATAATATCAAAAATGGCATCACAGATAAAATTATTAGCATGCTGAAGAAGAATAATAATATCATGAGAATCATGACGTGTTACTTGTTGCGCTAAAGTTTCCAACCAAAAAGTTGAAGCTGCAGCAACATCAGCCAAAGATATAGCAGGTCTAAGAAGATTACCTGAACACAGATAAGCTTTTCTTAGAAAGGATTCAATTTTCCTATCTAAAGGATCCTTAAACGAAGTATAATCTGACGTAGGAATAGTAGTACGTTTAGCAAGGGTAGAAATAGCCCCATCAACTTTAGGGATTTTGTCCCAAAATTCTAATCTGTCAGACGGCACAGGATATAATTGCTTAAAACGTTTAGAAGGAGTAAATGAATTACCCAATTTATCCCATTCTTTGGAAATTACTGCAGAAATAGCATTAGGAACAGGAAAAACTTCTGGAATAACCACAGGAGCTTTAACCCCTTAACGACTGAGGACGTGCAGGGTACGTCCTCAGAAAAAAGGCAGTTAATGCCTGAGAACGTACCCTGCACGTCCTCAGTGTGGAAAGCAGCTGGAAGCGATCCTGCTCGCTTCCAGCTGCTTTCCGGTTATTGCAGTGATGCCTCGATATGGAGGCATCCTGCAATAACCTTTTTAAGTCATCCGGTGCAGAGAGAGCCACTCTGTGGCCCTCTCTGCACCGGAGATCGGTTGCTCCCTGTGTTGGTGGGTGGGAGCCGGACCGGGAGGCGGGTGGCGGCCATCGATGGCCCTGTGGATGTGAAGGGGGGCGGGATCGTGGGCGGGGGTGGCTGGGGGCACGCACGGGCGCACGCGCGTGCATGGGAGGGTGGGGGCGGGCGCGTGCACGGGGAGGGAGCGGGTGGGAACCGCTACACTTCAGAAAATGGGGAAATAAAAAATATAAAAAAAATGAAAATTAAAACAATCAGCAAGGTGGTGGGGGTTTGTCTGTGGGGGGTGGGGGGGGGGAAGCTACATTACAGAAAAAAACAAACAAACAAAAAAAAAAGCACTTTTTATTGTAAACTGGGTACTGGCAGACAGCTGCCAGTACCCAAGATGGCCCCCAATAAGGCAGAGGGGAGGGTTAGAGAGCGGTTTTGGGGGGGATCAGGGAGGTTGGGGGCTAAGGGGGGGATCCTACACAGTAGCATATGTAAATATGCTAAAAAAAAATTCATTTTTTTTTTTTAAAACCCTTTTATTTTAGTACTGGCAGACTTTCTGCCAGTACTTAAGATGGCGGGGACAATTGTGGGGTGGGGGAGGGAAGGGAGCTGTTTGGGAGGGATCAGGGGGTGGGATGTGTCAGATGGGAGGCTGATCTCTACACTAAAGCTAAAATTAACCCTGCAAGCTCACTACAAACTCCCTAATTAACCCTTTCACTGCTAGCCATAATACACGTGTGAGGCGCAACAGGATTTAGTGGCCTTCTAATTACCAGAAAGCAACGCCAAAGTCATATATGTCTGCTATTTCTGAACAAAGGGGATCCCAGACAAGCATTTACAACCATTTGTGCCATAATTGCACAAGCTGTTTGTAAATGATTTCAGTGAGAAACCTAAAATTGTGAAAAATTTTACGTTTTTTTTAATTTGATCGCATTTGGTGGTGAAATGGTGGCATGAAATATACCAAAATGTGCCTAGATCAATACTTGGGGTTGTCTACTACACTACACTAAAGCTAAAATTAACCCTACAAGCTCCCTAAAAGCTCCCTAATTAACCCCTTAACTGCTGGGCATGATACACTTGTGGTGCGCAGTGGCATTTAGCGGCCTTCTAATTACCAAAAAGCAACGCCAAAGCCATATATGTGTGCTATTTCTGAACAAAGGGGATCCCAGAGAAGAATTTACAACCATTTATGCCATAATTGCACAAGCTGTTTGTAAATGATTTCAGTGAGAAACCTAAAGTTTGTGAAAAAATTTGTGAAAAAGTGAACAATTTTTTGTATTTGATCGCATTTGGCGGTGAAATGGTGGTATGAAACATACCAAAATTGGCCTAGATCAATACTTTGGGATGTCTACTAAAAAAAAATATATACATGTCAAGGGATATTCAGGGATTCCTGAAAGATATCAGTGTTCTAATGTAACTAGCGCTAATTTTGGAAAAAAATGGTTTGGAAATAGCAAAGTGCTACTTGTATTTATGGCCCTATAACTTGCAAAAAAAGCAAAGAACATGTAAACATTGGGTATTTCTAAACTCAGGACAAAATTTAGAAACTATTTAGCATGGGTGTTTTTTGGTGGTTTTAGATATGTAACAGATTTTGGGGGTCAAAGTTAGAAAAAGTGTGTTTTTTTCCATTTTTCCTCATATTTTATCATTTTTTTTATAGTAAATTATAAGATATGATGAAAATAATGGTATCTTTTGAAAGTCCATTTAATGGCGAGAAAAACGGTATATAATATGTGTGGGTACAGTAAATGAGTAAGAAGAAAATTACAGCTAAACACAAACACCGCAAAAATGTAAAAATAGCCTTGGTCCCAAACGGACAGAAAATGGAAAAGTGCTCTGGTCACTAAGGGGTTAAATACCTTATCCAAACGTTTAGAATTAGTATCAAGAGGACCAGAATCCTCTATTTCTAAAGCAATTAGTACTTCTTTAAGTAAAGAACGAATAAATTCCATTTTAAATAAATATGAAGATTTATCAGCATCAACCTCTGAGACAGAATCCTCTGAACCAGAAGAGTCATTAGAATCAGAATGATGATGTTCAGTTAAAAATTCATCTGTAGGGAGAGAAGTTTTAAAAGATTTTTTACGTTTACTAGAAGGAGAAATAACAGACATAGCCTTCTTTATGGATTCAGAAACAAAATCTCTTATGTTATCAGGAACATTCTGCACCTTAGATGTTGAAGGAACTGCAACAGGCAATGGTACTTTACTAAAGGAAATATTATCTGCATTAACAAGTTTGTCATGACAATCAATACAAACAACAGCCGGAGGAATAGCTACCAAAAGTTTACAGCAGATACACTTAGCTTTGGTAGATCCAGCACTAGACAGCGATTTCCCTGTAGTATCTTCTGACTCAGATGCAACGTGAGACATCATGCAATATGTAAGAGAAAAAACAACATATAAAGCAAAATTGATCAAATTCCTTAAATGACAGTTTCAGGAATGGGAAAAAATGCCAAAGAACAAGCTTCTAGCAACCAGAAGCAATAAAAAATGAGACTTAAATAATGTGGAGACAAAAGCGACGCCCATATTTTTTAGCGCCAAATCATACGCCCACATTATTTGGCGCCTAAATGCTTTTGGCGCCAAAAATGACGCCACATCCGGAACGCCGACATCTTTGGCGCAAAATAACGTCAAAAAAATGACGCAACTTCCGGCGACACGTATGACGCCGGAAACGGAAAATAATTTTTGCGCCAAAAAAGTCTGCGCCAAGAATGACGCAATAAAATGAAGCATTTTCAGCCCCCGCGAGCCTAACAGCCCACAGGGAAAAAAGAGTCAAATTTTTGAAGGTAAGAAAAAAATGATTAATTCAAATGCATTATCCCAAATATGAAACTGACTGTCTGAAAAATAAGGAAAGTTGAACATACTGAGTCAAGGCAAATAAATGTTTGAATACATATATTTAGAACTTTATAAACAAAGTGCCCAACCATAGCTTAGAGTGTCACAGAAAATAAGATTTACTTACCCCAGGACACTCATCTACATGTTTGTAGAAAGCCAAACCAGTACTGAAACGAGAATCAGCAGAGGTAATGGTATATATAAGAGTATATCGTCGATCTGAAAAGGGAGGTAAGAGATGAATCTCTACGACCGATAACAGAGAACCTATGAAATAGACCCCGTAGAAGGAGATCACTGCATTCAAATAGGCAATACTCTCTTCACATCCCTCTGACATTCACTGCACGCTGAGAGGAAAACCGGGCTCCAACTTGCTGCGGAGCGCATATCAACGTAGAATCTAGCACAAAGTTACTTCACCACCTCCATCGGAGGCAAAGTTTGTAAAACTGAATTGTGGGTGTGGTGAGGGGTGTATTTATAGGCATTTTGAGGTTTGGGAAACTTTGCCTCTCCTGGTAGGAATGTATATCCCATACGTCACTAGCTCATGGACTCTTGCTAATTACATGAAAGAAATGTGTGTTTGTCAGTGCTGCAATAGGAATGTACATTACAACATGCCACCAGACTTCAGAATCAACATTCACTAACTTTCACTCGCCAGTCGCCACTGTTAAATTTCCACTCGCCAACGGCTAGTGGGCTAGTGGAAATTGGAGCCCTATATATAACCACAAACACCGATTTCTTGAGTACTGAAGGCCAACAGAACTAAAGGCAATATCTAGCTGAATAACCTGTAAGCTCCATGGACAGTCTCTTATTATACCCCCTAGAATGTAAGCTCCTTGGGCAAAATCTACCATTATATACCTGTATAAATAGAGCCACAAAAATGTGCTGCACCCTCTAATCTGCTGCCCTAGACAGGTGCCTTGTTTGCCTAGGCCACAATATGCCCCTGTGGCAACTAGAATGTTAAATCACTGAATTATAAGAGTTTTTAGCAATATAGTGGTTTTAATGCCTGATCATGGTATGTTACTGATGGTATGGAAGTTTAGATCTTTCTGACAATATGAGGGTCAAACTCCTTCAGTATGTGGGATAATGGTCATATGGGAGTTAAAGGGACATTGTAATGTATATTTTCTCCCCTTTAAAGGGACAGTAAACACCTTGAGATTTGTATATAAAATGTTTAGTTGTGCATAATGAAACAACTTTGCAACATATTTCCATTATTTATTTTACCCCATTTTCATGTAATTTAGCTCTGAAATTTGAGCAATTTCTAAAATCCAGAACATAAACTGCACCCTGCTGACTTCTCAAGGCTGACCCTGCTACATATATGTCCCTAATTTGCGTTAACTGATAACAACTGCAAAGCAATGTAAATACATGGTATTTGCACCCCATTTAACATGTTCTCAATTATCTAATTTAACTGCTTGAGTGTATTATTTGTAAATGGACTAATCACAAAGCTAAAAAACCACATGTGAGGCACAAAGTACTGCTGGTCTAAAGTGGACATGGCCTCAGACCCAATCAGCAGCAGTAGTTGCACAACAGCTGACATCATTTTGCACTTGGGACCTGAGTGTTCTTTTGCAGGCGTTAAACACATAGCAAAGCCACAAAGCTGATATTATATAAAAATTTGAAAAGAGATCTTAAAGGGACACTGAACCCAAATTTTTTATTTTGTGATTCAGATGTGCAATTTTAAGCAACTTTCTCATTTACTCCTATTATCAATTTTTCTTCGTTCTCTTGCTATCTTTATTTGAAAAAGAAAGTCCAGAACCTTGGACAGCACTTGTTTATTGGTGGAGAAATTTATCAACCAATCAGCAAGAACAACCTAGGTTGTTCACCAAAGTGGGCCGACATCTAAACTTACATTCCTGCTTTTCAAATAACAATACCAAGAGAATGAAGAACATTTGCTAATAGGAGTAAATTAGAACGTTGCTTAAAATTGCATGCTCTATCTAAATCACAAAAGAAAAAATTTGGGTTCAGTGTCCTTTTAAGTGGTGTCTTGCTAAACTGCAAAATGATGCCGTTAAATAATGGTAACAAGAGTACAGTTTTCAATTCACTATGCAAATCGTATTGATTAATAGGTGATGTATTGTGCAACTACCATTATAAATTCATGCTGTAAAGTATGTGACCCTGCCTTGAGTGTGTACTGTGGCTGGGTGTGATCATATTTGTCCTGAAGTATATGCAGTATCCTGCTGTGTGTCACATGCAGTTCTATGTGCCAGGTTTGCAGGAATTTTAAAAGGTAGAAAAGAGGCTAATGATGGACAACTTAGCTCATTCTGCTTCAAAATACAAAGTGCTAATAGGACAGGGCTGTTTTGAGGGGTGGGAAAACCGGGGCGCCAGAGATAGATTCGCCACACACTTTTTACCACTAACCAAGGCTTGAAGAACTCATGCACCCTGGAATACTTTCATAGTGGGACATGTGCAGTCAGGAAGGCAGAGCCTCACCTGTCATGGAAAGAAAAAAAGAAAATAATGTTAAATAAAATAAAAATAAAAACATTTTCTGACGTTAGCTGCAAATACATGGATATAGGCAGCCACCAGCTCAGTCTCTCTTGATTGCACAACATCTGAACAAATTAAAAGGTGCTGTATGGAGCACTCGCCCACTCTATGTCAAGTCAAGAATCACATTTTATCATTAAAGGGACAGTATACTGTAAAATAGTTTTTCCCTTAATGTGTTTACAATTGCTTTTTTTACCAACTGCAGAGTAAAAAATGTATGAAAATTAGCTTTTTAAGGTTTATTTCTGTATATTAAAGCTCTGATTTTGTGTTTTGAAGCCACAGCCTAATAAAATGGGTTGAGCTTGTAGGTATAATCTGATCTCATTACTGTATCACATTGTGCACATATACCTGCTACTTTATCTTATATCTGTCCTTAAAACAATCACTAATACTTTGAGAGAACAATGGAAAATCAACATTTTATTACCTTATCTCTGCTTTATCACACTGGGAGTGTAATTTCTTCTGCTGGCTGTGTTTACAAAGCTTATCTATAGCTGGTACGCGCGGCCACAAACTTTCAGAATAGGTGGGGATACCACATGCTAAATTAACAATTTCAAATGCCAATATAAGGGTAAAGGAGCTACTTGTAAACAATTTAATACACTCCAGCAGGTAAAGTGGATCATTGGGAACAAATTAAAGGGGAGACATTTTTTGAGTAAACTGTCCCTTTAAGCCAATCAGGAAAAAGCCCCAAGTGAGGGAACTCTCATCACTGCCTCTTGGGGAGGGCATGACAGTAATAGTGTAAGAGAAGCACTGAAAATCTGTGCTGTGGGTGGGAACTAATAGAAGAGGGAAATCTGGGCGGCAGACATATAGTGCTGCAACTGCCTTTCCACTTAAAATTGTACACAGCTATTTTTGTTTTGAGCGCAATGTCTGCAGCATCAGCACCAGGAGAGGTAATTGTTTTAGTGCCACTCTCCACTCTGCACTGCATGTCCTGTTTGGGAGGTGCTAGGTTCCACTTATACAATTCCCATGTAGAGGGCTGCTGGAGCGTACAATGCAGGGTAGCAACAATCCTTGCTCTATTTTGATTGCTGGCTTTAGCTTTAAAGGGACAGTATACACTCATTTTCATATAACTACATGTAATAGACACTACTATAAAGAATAAGATGCACAGATACTGATATAAAATTCCAGTATAAAACGGTTTAAAAACTTACTTAGAAGCTCTCAGTTTAGCTCTGTTGAAAAGGCAGCTGGAAAGCCCACTGCAAGTGGGAAATAAGACACCCCCCCTCCCCCTTCTTTTGCATATGAAAAGACCCTTTACACAAACAGGAGCAAGCTGGAGAAGGTAACTGACAGTATTCACATAAAACGTTGGGGCTTGATTAGGAGTCTGAAAATCAGAGCAATGTTATTTAAAAATAAGCAAAACTATACAATAATAAAAAAAAAAAACCTTTATGGGCTATATGAATAGATCTACAAAACATTTATGCAAAGAAAAAATGAGTGTATAATGTCCCTTTAAGAGGGCAGAGTTGTCAGCCTTTCACTTCCTCCCTTCACTAGGCAGATTAGCAGTGCATTACTGGGATGTGCTGTGCCCTCAATGCTGCTGTGACAGCTCTCATGTGAAGGTGCAAAGGAGGGACTGCCTTGGTAAAGTATTTCTTTTACAAGCATTTAACCCCTTATGTGGTTTATAACATTGTGTTAAAAGTCTCCATAAACAAAGTTATATAATTATACTGATTACAATATTTATTTATACTTTTTAATTTGAGTGGCAATCAGTGTACTGTCAGCATTACAAAATGCCTGCATTATTTAAAAATACCATGGCCCAGATTACGAGTTTTGCGTTAGAGGCTGTGCGGTGCTAACGAGCAGTTTTTCCTCACCGCTCACTAACCTACAGCGCTGGTATTACGAGTTTTCAGAAACCTGTTGTTAAAAGACAAGAAGTGAGCGTTGAGCAAAATTTTGCTCATTACCGCACTCCAATACCAGCGCTGCTTAAGTCAGCGGTGAGCTGGTGTAACGTGCTCGTGCACGATTTCCCCATAGGAATCAACGGGGAGAGCTGGCTGAAAAAAAGTCTAACACCTGCAAAAAAGCAGCATAAAACTCCTTAACGCAGCCCCATTGATTCCTATGGGGAAATAAAATTTATGTTTACACCTAACACCCTAACATGAACCCCGAGTGTAAACACCCCTAATCTTACACTTATTAACCCCTAATCTGCCCCCCCGACATTGCCGATACCTACATTATATTATTAACCCCTAATCTGCCGCTCCGGACACCGCCGCCACCTACATTATACTTATGAACCCCTAATCTGCTGCCCCCAACATCACCGACACCTACATTATATTTATTAACCCCTAATCTGCCGCCCCCAATGTTGCCGCCACCTACCTACACTTATTAACCCCTAATCTGCAGCCCCCAACGTCGCCGCCACTATATTAAAGTTATTAACCCCTAAACCTAAGTCTAACCCTAAACCTAACACCCCCTAACTTAAATATAATTTAAATAAATCGAAATAAATATTACTATCATTAACTAAATTATTCCTATTTAAAACTAAATACTTACCTGTAAAATAAACCCTAAGATAGCTACAATATAACTAATAGTTACATTGTAGCTATCTTAGGATTTATTTTTATTTTACAGGCAAGTTTGTATTTATTTTAACTAGGTAGAATAGTTATTAAATAGTTATTAACTATTTAATAACTACCTAGTTAAAATAAAGACAAATTTACCTGTAAAATAAAACCTAACCTAAGTTACACTAACACCTAACACTACACTATAATTAAATAAATTAACTAAATTAAATACAATTACCTACAGTAAATTAAATTAGCTAAAGTACAAAAAACAAACACTAAATTACAGAAAATAATAAACAAATTACAGAAATTTAAACTAAGTACACCTAATCTAATAGCCCTATTAAAATAAAAAAGCCCCCCCAAAATAAAAAAAAACCCTAGCCTAAACTAAACTACCAATAGCCCCTAAAAAGGACCTTTTGCGGGGCATTGCCCCAAAGTAATCAGCTCTTTTACCTGTAAAAAAAAAATACAAACAACCCCCCAGTAGTAAAACCCACCACCCACACAACCAACCCTCCAAATAAAATACTAGCTAAAAAAACCTAAGCTCCCCATTGCCCTGAAAAGGGCATTTGGATGGGCATTGCCCTTAAAAGGGCAGTTAGCTCTTTTGCGGCCCAAAGTCCTAACCTAAAAAAACCTAACACAAATCACCCCCTGAAGATCGACTTACCGGGAGACGTCTTCATCCAAGCCGGGCGAAGTGGTCCTCCAGACGGGCAGAAGTCTTCATCCAAGCCGGGCAGAAGTGGTCCTCCAGACGGGCAGAAGTCTTCATCCAGATGGCATCTTCTATCTTCATCCATCCGGCGTGGAGCGGGTCCATCTTTAAGACATCCGACGCGGAGCATCCTCTTCATCCGACGACTAAAACAGAATGAAGGTACCTTTAAGTGACGTCATCCAAGATGGCATCCCTTAGATTCCGATTGGCTGATAGAATTCTATCAGCCAATCGGAATTAAGGTAGAAAAAATCCTATTGGCTGATGCAATCAGCCAATAGGATTGAAGTTCAATCCTATTGGCTGATCCAATCAGCCAATAGGATTGAGCTTGCATTCTATTGGCTGATTGGAACAGCCAATAGAATGCAAGCTCAATCCTATTGGCTGATTGGATCAGCCAATAGGATTGAACTATAATCCTATTCGCTGAATGCATCAGCCAATAGGATTTTTTCTACCTTAATTCCGATTGGCTGATAGAAATCTATCAGCCAATCGGAATCTATGGGACGCCATCTTGGATGACGTCACTTAAAGGTACCTTCATTCTGTTTTAGTCATTGGATGAAGAGAATGCTCCGCGTCGGATGTCTTGAAGATGGACCCGCTCCGCGCCGGATGGATGAAGATAGAAGATGCCGTCTGGATGAAGACTTCTGCCCGTCTGGAGGACCTCTTCTGCCCGGCTTTGATGAAGACTTCTGCCCGTCTGGAAGACCACTTCGCACGGCTTGGATGAAGACATCTCCCGGTAAGTCGATCTTCAGGGGGTTAGTGTTAGGTTTTTTTAAGGGTGTATTGGGTGGGTTTATTTTTTAGGTTAGGGTTTGGGCGGCAAAAGAGCTAACTGCCCTTTTAAGGGCAATGCCCATTCAAATGCCCTTTTCAAGGCAATGGGGAGCTTAGTTTTTTTTAGCTAGTATTTTATTTGGGGGGTTGGTTGTGTGGGTGGTGGGTTTTACTGTTGGGGGGTTGTTTGTAATTTTTTTTACAGGTAAAAGAGCTGATTACTTTGGGACAATGCCCCACAAAAGGCCCTTTTAAGGGCTATTGCTAGTTTAGTTTAGGCTTTTTTTTATTTTAATAGGGCTATTAGATTAGGTGTAATTAGTTTAAATTGCTGTAATTTGTTTATTATTTTCTGTAATTTAGTGTTTGTTTGTTTTTTGTATTTTAGCAAATTTAATTTAATGTAGGTAATTGTATTCAATTGAGTTAATTTATTTAATTATAGTGTAGTGTTAGGTGTTAGTGTAACTTAGGTTAGGTTTTATTTTACAGGTAAATTTGTCTTTATTTTAACTAGGTAGTTATTAAATAGTTAATAACTATTTAATAATATTCTACATAGTTAAAATAAATACAAACTTGCCTGTAAAATAAAAATAAATCCTAAGCTAGCTACAATGTAACTCTTAGATATATTGTAGCGATCTTAGGGTTTATTTTACAGGTAAGTATTTAGTTTTAAATAGGAATAATTTAGTTAATGATAGTAATACAGGTGAAACTCGAAAAATTAGAATATCATGCAAAAGTTCTTTTATTTCACTAATGCAACTTAAAAGGTGAAACTAATATATGAAATAGACTCATTACATGCAAAGCAAGATAGTTCAAGCCGTGATTTGTCATAATTGTGATGATTATGGCTTACAGCTCATGAAAACCCCAAATCCACAATCTCAGAAAATTAGAATATTGTGAAAAGGTGCAATATTCTAGGCTCAAAGTGTCCCACTCTAATCAGCTAATTAAGCCATAACACCTGCAAAGGGTTCCTGAGCCTTTAAATGGTCTCTCAGTCTGGTTCAGTAGGAATCACAATCATGGGAAAGACTGCTGACTTGACAGTTGTGCAGAAAACCATCATTGACACCCTCCATAAGGAGGGAAAGTCTCAAAAGACGTTGGGTGTTCCCAAAGTGCTGTATCAAAGCACATTAATAGAAAGTTATGTGGAAGGGAAAAGTGTGGAAGAAAAAGGTGCACAAGCAGCAGGGATGACCGCAGCCTGGAGAGGATTGTCAGGAAAAGGCCATTCGAAGTGTTGGGGACTTTCACAAGAGCCACCACACACAGACGGATCCTGGACATGGGCTTCAAATGTCATATTCCTCTTGTCAAGCCACTCCTGAACAACAAACAACGTCAGAAGCGTCTTACCTGGGCTAAAGAAAAACAGACCTGGTCTGTTGCTCAGTGGTCCAAAGTCCTCTTTTCTGATGAGAGCAAATTTTGCATCTCATTTGGAAACCAAGGACCCAGAGTATGGAGGAAGAATTGAGAGGCACACACCGCAAGATGCTTGAAGTCCAGTGTGAAATTTCCACAGTCTGTGTTGATTTTGGGAGCCATGTCATCTGCTGGTGTTGGTGCACTGTGCTTCATTAAGTCCATGGTCAACGCAGCCGTCTACCAGGAGATTTTGGAGCACTTCATGCTTCCTTCCACAGACAAGCTCTATGGGGATGCTGACTTAATTTTCCAGCAGGACTTGGCACCTGCCCACACTTCCGAAAGCACCAAAACCTGGTTCAATGACCATGGGATTTCTGTGCTTGATTGGCCAGCAAACTCGCCTGACCTGAACCATATAGAGAATCTATGGGGCATTGCCAAGAGAAAGATGAGAGACATGAGACCGAACAATGCAGAAGAGCTGAAGGCCGCTATTGAAGCATCCTGGTCTTCCATAACACCTCAGCAGTGTCACAGGCTGATAGCTTCCATGCCACGCCACATTGAGGCAGTAATTGCTGCAAAAGGGTCCCAAACCAAGTACTGAGTACATACAGCATGCATGCTTATACTTTTCAGAGGTCCGATATTGTTCTACAGGTATGTACAATCCTTGTTTTATTGATTGCATGTAATATTCTAATTTTCTGAGATTGTGGATTTGGGGTTTTCATGAGCTGTAATTCATAATCATCACAATTATGACAAATCACGGCTTGAACTATCTTGCTTTGCATGTAATGAGTCTATCTCAAATATTAGTTTCACCTTTTAAGTTGCATTAGTGAAATAAATAAACTTTTGCACAATATTCAAATTTTTCGAGTTTCACCTGTATTTATTTCGATTTATTTAAATTATATTTACCGTAAGTTAGGGGGTACTTAGGTTTAGGGGTTAACAACTTTAATATAGTGGCGGCTGATTAGGGGTTAATGAATGTAGGTAGGTGGCGGCGATGTTAGGGCCGGCAGATTAGGGGTTAATAATATTCAACTAATGTTTGCGAGGCAGGAGTGCGGTGGTTTAGGGGTTAATATGTTTATTATAGTGGTGGCGACGTTGGGGCAGCAGATTAGGGGTTAATAAGTGTAGGTAGGTGGCAGCGACATTGGGGGCGGCAGATTAGGGGTTAATAAATATAATGTAGGTGTCGGCGATGTTGGGGGTCAGCAGATTAGGGGTTCATACATATAATGTAGGTGGCGACAGTGTCCGGAGCGGCAGATTAGGGGTTAAAATTTTTATTTTAGTATTTACGATGCAGGAGGGCCTCGGTTTAGGGGTTAATAGGTAGTTTATGGGTGTTAGTGTACTTTTTAGCACTTTAGTTATGAGTTTTATACTACGGCGTTGTAGTGTAAAACTCATAACTACTGACTTTTAAATGCATTAGGACTGTTGACAGGGTAGGGTAAACCGTTCACTTTTTGGCCTCCCAGGACAGACTCGTAATACCGGCGTTATGGAAGTCCCATAGAAAAAAGACTTTACGAAGTTTACGTAAGTCGTTTTGTGGTAAGCAGCGTTAACTTAGGACCTTACATAGGACCTTACATTGCTGTCTATGGGCACTAAGTGTTCCCTATATATATATATATATATATATATATATATATATATATATATATATATATATATATTTATATTTATGAGTTAATATGTGTGTATACACATTAACACATAAATATATATTTATATATTCATATACATATATAGTATATTTAAAATTGCTGCCCATCGTTGCTCTATCTATATATATATATGATTCAGATAGATCATATAATTTTAAACAACTTTCCAATTTACTTCTGTTATCTAATTTTCTTTGTTCTCTTTGTTGAATTGGGAGCTAGCTGAAAGTCAACGACAAGAGGCTTATATGTGCATTCACGAATCAGCAGCTTGTAAACCTACCTAGATATACTTTTCAACAAAGGATGCAAAGAGAACAAAACAAATTAGATAAAAATAAATTGGAAATTTGTTTAAAATCGTATGCTCTATCGGAATCATGAAAGAAGAAAAAATTGTGTTTCATGTCCCTTTAAGCACACAAATGTACAGAATTTTCCTTTTCACATTAGAAAATGTTAACATGTTTCAGCGAAACAATTCAAATGAATACAGGGAATAAAAAGAAATGAAGGGTTGTGCAAAATTGATTTCTGAACTTTTATAGCTCACTGGGCTTGAGAATGATCAGGGACATGACTCCACAGCATGAAAACACAAAGTAGTTTTATTCAAGAAAGAAGCATCCATTTAATACAACTCCAAGGATTTTTGCCAGAGAAAGGAGGTTCCCAGTTTATTCTAATAAAGAGATTATTTTACTCACAAAGCGATTTCCACAATAAATAAATTCTACTCTATAAAAATCCATTTGTCTAACTGAAATCCAAATCACATAACAAAACATCAAATTCCTTAGCCAGAATCAAGACTTTCCACTGAAATTTTAAAATAAACAAAAAAAAAAAAATAACCAGATTCCACCACCAGAATCCCTAGACAGCTGTGTGGTGTGATCCATAAGGAGCAGTGTGTTGCCTAAGGGCACTGACAAAATTTGCTGCAGTGTTGCTTAATGGTAAAAACATAATTTATGTAAGAACTTACCTGATAAATTCATTTCTTTCATATTAGCAAGAGTCCATGAGCTAGTGACGTATGGGATATACATTCCTACCAGGAGGGGCAAAGTTTCCCAAACCTCAAAATGCCTATAAATACACCCCTCACCACACCCACAAATCAGTTTAACGAATAGCCAAGAAGTGGGGTGATAAGAAAAAAGTGCGAAAGCATATAAAATAAGGAATTGGAATAATTGTGCTTTATACAAAAAAAATCATAACCACTACAAAAAAGGGTGGGCCTCATGGACTCTTGCTAATATGAAAGAAATTAATTATCAGGTAAGTTCTTACATAAATTATGTTTTCTTTCATGTAATTAGCAAGAGTCCATGAGCTAGTGACGTATGGGATAATGACTACCCAAGATGTGGATCTTTCCACGCAAGAGTCACTAGAGAGGGAGGGATAAAATAAAGACAGCCAATTCCTGCTGAAAATAATCCACACCCAAAATAAAGTTTAATGAAAACATAAGCAGAAGATTCAAACTGAAACCGCTGCCTGAAGTACTTTTCTACCAAAAACTGCTTCAGAAGAAGAAAACACATCAAAATGGTAGAATTTAGTAAAAGTATGCAAAGAGGACCAAGTTGCTGCTTTGCAAATCTGATCAACCGAAGCTTCATTCCTAAACGCCCAGGAAGTAGAAACTGACCTAGTAGAATGAGCTGTAATCCTTTGAGGCGGAGTTTTACCCGACTCAACATAGGCATTATGAATTAAAGATTTCAACCAAGATGCCAAAGAAATGGCAGAAGCTTTCTGGCCTTTTCTAGAACCGGAAAAGATAACAAATAGACTAGAAGTCTTTCGGAAAGATTTAGTAGCTTCAACATAATATTTCAAAGCTCTAACAACATCCAAAGAATGCAACGATTTCTCCTTAGAATTCTTAGGATTAGGACATAATGAAGGAACCACAATTTCTCTACTAATGTTGTTGGAATTCACAACCTTAGGTAAAAATTGAAAAGAAGTTCGCAACACCGCCTTATCCTGATGAAAAATCAGAAAAGGAGACTCACAAGAAAGAGCAGATAATTCAGAGACTCTTCTGGCAGAAGAGATCGCCAAAAGGAACAAAACTTTCCAAGAAAGTAATTTAATGTCCAAAGAATGCATGGGTTCAAAAGGAGGAGCTTGAAGAGCCCCCAGAACCAAATTCAAACTCCAAGGAGGAGAAATTGACTTAATGACAGGTTTTATACGAACCAAAGCTTGTACAAAACAATGAATATCAGGAAGATTAGCAATCTTTCTGTGAAAAAGAACAGAAAGAGCAGAGATTTGTCCTTTCAAGGAACTTGCGGACAAACCCTTATCTAAACCATCCTGAAGAAACTGTAAAATTCTCGGTATTCTAAAAGAATGCCAAGAAAAATGATGAGAAAGACACCAAGAAATATAAGTCTTCCAGACTCTATAATATATCTCTCTAGATACAGATTTACGAGCCTGTAACATAGTATTAATCACAGAGTCAGAGAAACCTCTTTGACCAAGAATCAAGCGTTCAATCTCCATACCTTTAAATTTAAGGATTTGAGATCCTGATGGAAAAAAGGACCTTGCGACAGAAGGTCTGGTCTTAACGGAAGAGTCCACGGTTGGCAAGAGGCCATCCGGACAAGATCCGCATACCAAAACCTGTGAGGCCATGCCGGAGCTACCAGCAGAACAAACGAGCATTCCTTCAGAATCTTGGAGATTACTCTTGGAAGAAGAACTAGAGGCGGAAAGATATAGGCAGGATGATACTTCCAAGGAAGTGATAATGCATCCACTGCCTCCGCCTGAGGATCCCGGGATCTGGACAGATACCTGGGAAGTTTCTTGTTTAGATGAGACGCCATCAGATCTATTTCTGGAAGTTCCCACATTTGAACAATCTGAAGAAATACCTCTGGGTGAAGAGACCATTCGCCCGGATGCAACGTTTGGCGACTGAGATAATCCGCTTCTCAATTGTCTATACCTGGGATATGAACCGCAGAGATTAGACAGGAGCTGGATTCCGCCCAAACCAGAATTCGAGATACTTCTTTCATAGCCAGAGGACTGTGAGTCCCTCCTTGATGATTGATGTATGCCACAGTTGTGACATTGTCTGTCTGAAAACAAATGAACGATTCTCTCTTCAGAAGAGGCCAAGACTGAAGAGCTCTGAAAATTGCACGGAGTTCCAAAATATTGATCGGTAATCTCACCTCCTGAGATTCCCAAACTCCTTGTGCCATCAGAGATCCCCACACAGCTCCCCAACCTGTAAGACTTGCATCTGTTGAAATTACAGTCCAGGTTGGAAGAACAAAAGAAGCCCCCTGAATTAAACAATGGTGATCTGACCACCACGTCAGAGAGTGTCGTACAATCGGTTTTAAAGATATTAATTGAGATATCTTTGTGTAATCCCTGCACCATTGATTCAGCATACAGAGCTGAAGAGGTCGCATGTGAAAACGAGCAAAGGGGATCGCGTCCGATGCAGCAGTCATAAGACCTAGAATTTCTATGCATAAGGCTACCGAAGGGAATGATTGTGACTGAAGGTTTCGACAAGCTGAAATCAATTTTAGACGTCTCTTGTCTGTCAGTCAAAGACAGAGTCATGGACACTGAATCTATCTGGAAACCCAGAAAGATTACCCTTGTCTGAGGAATCAATGAACTTTTTAGTGAATTGATCCTCCAACCATGATCTTGAAGAAACAACACAAGTCAATTCGTATGAGATTCTGCTAAATGTAAAGACTGAGCAAGTACCAAGATATCGTCCAAATAAGGAAATACCACAATACCCTGTTCTCTGATTACAGACAGAAGGGCACCGAGAACCTTTGTAAAAATTCTTGGAGCTGTAGCTAGGCCAAACGGCAGAGCCACAAACTGGTAATGCTTGTCCAGGAAAGAGAATCTCAGGAACTGATAGTGATCTGGATGAATCGGAATATGCAGATATGCATCCTGTAAATCTATTGTGGACATAAAATGCCCTTGCTGAACAAAAGGCAAGATAGTCCTTACAGTTACCATTTTAAATGTTGGTATCCTTACATAACGATTCAATATTTTTAGATCCAGAACTCGTCTGAAGGAATTCTCCTTCTTTGGTACAATGAAGAGATTCGAATAAAACCCCAGCCCCTGTTCCAGAACTGGAACTGGCATAATTACTCCAGCCAACTCTAGATCTGAAACACATTTCAGAAATGCTTGAGCTTTCACTGGATTTACTGGGACACGAGAAAGAAAAAATCTCTTTGCAGGAGGTCTTATCTTGAAACCAATTCTGTACCCTTCTGAAACGATGTTCTGAATCCAAAGATTGTGAACAGAATTGATCCAAATTTCTTTGAAAAAACGTAACCTGCCCCCTACCAGCTGAGCTGGAATGAGGGCCGCACCTTCATGTGGACTTAGAAGCTGGTTTTGCTTTTCTAGAAGGCTTGGATTTATTCCAGACTGGAGATGGTTTCCAAACTGAAACTGCTCCTGAGGAAGAAGGATCAGGCTTTTGTTCTTTGTTGAAACGAAAGGAACGAAAACGATTATTAGCCCTGTTTTTACCCTTAGATTTTTTATCCTGTGGTAAAAAAGTTCCTTTCCCACCAGTAACAGTTGAGATAATAGAATCCAACTGAGAACCAAATAATTTGTTACCTTGGAAAGAAAGGGAAAGTAGAGTTGATTTAGAAGACATATCAGCATTCCAAGTTTTAAGCCATAAAGCTCTTCTAGCTAAAATAGCTAGAGACATAAACCTGACATCAACTCTGATAATATCAAAAATGGCATCACAGATAAAATTATTAGCATGTTGAAGAAGAATAATAATATTATGAGAATCATGATCTGTTACTTGTTGTGCTAAAGTTTCCAACCAAAAAGTTGAAGCTGCAGCAACATCAGCCAATGATATAGCAGGTCTAAGAAGATTACCTGAACACAGATAAGCTTTTCTTAGAAAGGATTCAATTTTCCTATCTAAAAGGATCCTTAAACGAAGTACCATCTGCCGTAGGAATAGTAGTATGTTTAGCAAGGGTAGAAATAGCCCCATCAACTTTAGGGATTTTGTCCCAAAATTCTAATCTGTCAGATGGCACAGGATATAATTGCTTAAAACGTTTAGAAGGAGTAAATGAATTACCCAAATTATTCCACTCTCTGGAAATTACTTCAGAAATAGCACCAGGAACAGGAAAAACTTTTGGAATAACCACAGGAGATTTAAAGACCTTATCTAAACGTTTAGATTTAGTATCAAGAGGACCAGAATCCTCAATTTCTAAAGCAATTAGTACTTCTTTAAGTAAAGAACGAATAAATTCCATTTTAAATAAATATGAAGATTTATCAGCATCAACCTCTGAGACAGAATCCTCTGAACCAGAAGAGTCATTAGAATCAGAATGATGATGTTCATTTAAAAATTCATCTGTATAAAGAGAAGTTTTAAAAGATTTTTTATGTTTACTAGAAGGAGGAATAACAGACATAGCCTTCTTGATGGATTCAGAAACAAAATCTCTTATGTTATCAGGAACACTCTGAACATTAGATGTTGATGGAACTGCAACAGGTAATGGTACTTTACTAAAGGAAATATTATCTGCATTAACAAGTTTGTCATGACAATTAATACAAACAACAGCTGGAGGAACAGCTACCAAAAGTTTACAGCAGATACACTTAGCTTTGGTAGTTCCAGCACCAGACAGCGATTTTCCTGAAGTATCTTCTGACTCAGATGCAACGTGAGACATCTTGCAATATGTAAGAGAAAAAACAACATATAAAGCAAAAATGATCAAATTCCTTAAATGACAGTTTCAGGAATGGGAAAAAATGCCAAGGAACAAGCTTCTAGCAACCAGAAGCAATGAAAAATGAGACTTAAATAATGTGGAGACAAAAGCGACGCCCATATTTTTTTAGCGCCAAATCATACGCCCACATTATTTGGCGCCTAAATGCTTTTGGCGCCAAAAATGACGCCACATCCGGAACGCCGACATCTTTGGCGCAAAAGAACGTCAAAAAATGACGCAACTTCCGGCGACACGTATGACGCCGGAAACAGAAAATATTTTTTGCGCCAAAAAAGTCTGCGCCAAGAATGACGCAATAAAATGAAGCATTTTCAGCCCACAGGGAAAAAAAAAAAGTCAAATTTTTAAGGTAAGAAAAATGATTGATTCAAATGCATTATCCGAAATATGAAACTGACTGTCTGAAAATAAGGAATGTTGAACATCCTGAGTCAAGGCAAATAAATGTTTGAATACATATATTTAGAACTTTATAAAAAAGTGCCCAACCATAGCTTAGAGTGTCACAGAAAATAAGACTTACTTACCCCAGGACACTCATCTACATGTTTGTAGAAAGCCAAACCAGTACTGAAACGAAAATCAGCAGAGGTAATGGTATATATAAGAGTATATCGTCGATCTGAAAAGGGAGGTAAGAGATGAATCTCTACGACCGATAACAGAGAACCTATGAAATAGACCCCGTAGAAGGAGATCATTGAATTCAAACAGGCAATACTCTCCTCACATCCCTCTGACATTCACTGCACGCTGAGAGGAAAACCGGGCTCCAACCTGCTGCGGAGCGCATATCAACGTAGAATCTAGCACAAACTTACTTCACCACCTCCATCGGAGGCAAAGTTTGTAAAAACTGAATTGTGGGTGTGGTGAGGGGTGTATTTATAGGCATTTTAAGGTTTGGGAAACTTTGCCCCTCCTGGTAGGAATGTATATCCCATACGTCACTAGCTCATGGACTCTTGCTAATTACATGAAAGAAAATATGTTTTAAAGAAGCTTAGCAACAGCATAAGCATGTGATAAAATATTCCAAATAGATCCAGTACTCCCAACAGACTATAAAAGCAGTATAGACAAACTATAAAGCATAGTACATATACATGATAGGCCCTTCCTGGATTTGTAAAAAAAAAAATAAGATTAAGAAAATTTCACCTAAGTTACGAGTTTTGTGCTATAGAGGGTGCGAAACAAACGCAACAAAAGTTGCATTATTTCACCCTCCATAGCGCTGCCATTACGAGTTTCTGAAAAGCCGCCTTGTGTGTGCAATATGGTGGCGTTAAGCTCCATACTGCACAAAAGCCAAGGGCTGCTTTGACGTGCTCGTACATGCTTTCCAACATAGACATAAATGGGGAGAGACTGTTAGAAAAAAAACTAACACCTGAAGTGCGGAATGGCGATCGCTATAACGCAACCCCATTGATGTCTGTGGGGAAAAAAAATTACGTTTATACCTAACACCCTAACATAAACCCCAAGTTTAACACCCCTAATCTGCCGCCCCAACATAGCCGCCACCTAAACAAAATTATTAACCCCTAATCTGCCACTTCTGACATCACCGACACCTACATAAAGTTATGAACCCCTAATCTGCCGCTCTCGACATTGCCGACGCTAAATAAAGTTATTAACCCCTAATCTGCCACTCCCGATATTGCTGCCACTATAATAAAGTTATTAACCCCTAAACCTCTGGCCTCCAACATCTCCGCCACTAAATAAACCTATTAACCCCTAAACCACCAGCCCCCCCACATCGCAAAACATTAAATTATACTATTAACCCCTAAACCTTACACCCCGCTAACTTTAAATTAAAATTACAATATAACTCTATTTAAATAAATAAAAAAAAAAACTTACCTGTGAAATAAAAATAAACTTAACATTAAACTATAAATTAACCTAACCTTACTATTATAAAAAAAATAAAAAATACTACCAAATAAAATATCTAATTACAATTTAAAAACAACAACACTACGAAAAAATAAAAAAATCTAAATTACAACTAAAACAAACAAATCCTACAAAAAATTTAAATAATCTAAGTTTACCAAAAATAATAAACACTAAAATCACAAAAAATAAAAAACACTAAGATTACAAAAAAATAAACAAAATTATCAAAAATAAAAACAACTACACCTAATCTAATAGCCCTATAAAAATAAAAAAGTCCCCCCGAAATAAAAACACTCCCTAGACTACAATAAACTACCAATAGCCCTTAAAAGGGCCTTTTGTAGAGCATTGCCCTAAATAAATCAGCTCTTTTACCTGTAAAAAAAAGTCCCCCACAACAGTAAAACCCACCACCCAACCAACCCTTTTCAAATCAGCCAATAGGATTTCAGTAGCTCTCAGCCTATTGGCTGTTTTGAATTTGAAGAATCAAATCAGCCAATAGGAATGCAAGGGACGCCATTTTGAAATGGCTACCTTGCATTTAACTTCAGTGTACGGCGGCGACCGTATGAAGAGGATGCTCCACGCAGGATGTCTTTGGCTTCCAGGATGACTCCGCTCTGCGACGTCGGGATGTAGATAGAAAACGCCCTCAGGATGGATGAAGACCTCGCCACCTAGATGTCCGGACTTCAGAAACCGTGAGTAGATCTTCTGGGGTTAGTGTTTTTTTTTCTAGATTAGGGTTTGGGCTTTGAAAAGAGCTGAATGCCCTTTTAAGGGCAATGCCCATACAAATGCAATGGGTAGGGGCAATGGGTAGCTTAGTTTTTTGTTAGAATTAGGTTTTTTATTTTGGGGGATTGGTTGGGTGGTAGGTTTTACTGTTGGGGGGATTTTTTTATTTTTATAGGGCTATTAGATTAGGTGTAATTGTTTTTATTTTTGATAATTTCGTTTATTTTGTAATCTTAGTGTTTTTTTATTTTTCGTGATTTTAGTGTTTATTATTTGTGTTATTTTTTTTAAAATTGTAATTTAGATATTTTAATTGGTAGTTTTTTTATTTTATTAGAATAGTTATGTTAGCTTAATTTATAGTTTAATGTTAGGTTTATTTTTATTTTACAGGTAATTTTTTATATATTTAAATAGAGTTATATTGTAATTTAAATTTAAAGTTAGGGGGGGTGTTAGGTTTAGGGGTTAATAGGTTTATTTAGTGGCGGAGATGTGGGAGGCCGGAGGTTTAGGGGTTAATAACTTTATTATAGTGGCGGTGATGTCGGGGAGCGGCGGTTTAGGGGTTAATATATTTAAATAGTGTTGGTGATGTGGGTGGGCAGCAGATTAGGGGTTAATATGTTTATTTAATAGCTGCAATGTGGGTGGGCGGCAGATTAGAGGTTAATAAGTTTAATATAGTGTTTGCAATGCGGGAGGGCCTAAGTTTAAGGGTTAATGGGTAGTTTATGGGTGTTAATGTACTTTGTAACACTTTAGTTATGAGTTTTGTGAAACATCCATAACTATTGCTTTCAGATGGCGGTATGGATATGGGTATAGGCTGTAACGCAAGCATTTTAGCCTGAATGCACAAACTGTAATACCGGCACTATGAAAATTCCACACAAAAACGTCATTTTTTTTAGTGCGGGACTGACGTTGCGTTACAGGATAAAATGCTATACCGACACGACTAATAATAGTGCTTTCCTGCTTTTATGCTGAAATTGCAATTTTTTCAGCGTTAAAAGCCGCACCGCAAAACTCGTAATCTAGGTGTTTGTTTTTTTGTTGCTATAAATCCAATTAGTGCATATTATTGTGCATCTAAATATACAGTATAGCTAATTTTTATTTATTAGTCTGTGTTTTGTTGTATCTGTGTGTGTGTGTATCCAATTATTTCTGTATCTGTGATTGTGATTGTGTGTGCCTTTGAATGTCTGTTTGTGTGTGTCTGTGTGCCTTTGAATGTTTCTGTTTGTGTGTGTCTATGAGTGTGTGTGTCTTTAAATGTTTGTGTGTGTCTGTGTGACTTTGAATGTTTCTGTTTGTGTGTCTATGAGTGTGTGTATTTGAATGTTTCTGTTTGTGTGTGTCTATGAGTGTGTGTGTATTTGAATGTTTCTGTTTGTGTGTGTCTATGAGAGTGTGTGTGTGTGTGTACTTATGGAGACCATATCTTCAGAAGGATATTAACAAACTTGAATCTGTGCAAAGGAGGGCTACCAAAATGGTACATGGTCTAAAAAATAAAACTTACCAGGATAGGCTCAATGACCTAAATATGTATAGCTTAGAGGAGAGAAGGGAAAGAGGTGATATGATAGCAACTTTCAAGTACATTAAAGGGTTTAGTAAAACTGAGGCTGTGGGTATTTTACATAAAATGGAAAATTCAAGAACAAGGGGTCATGAGCTCAAGCTAAAGGGTAGTAGATTCAGAAGTAATTTGAGGAAGCACTTCTTTACAGAAAGAGTGATTGATTTATGGAATAAACTTCCTCAAGAGGTAGTAGCAACAAACACTGTGGGGGACTTTAAAAATGCATGGGACAAGCATAGGGCTATCCTACGAACTAGATAAGTTTATACTGTTAGGTAAGGTCGGGCAGACTTGCTGGGCCTATGGCTCTTATCTGCCGTCAATATCTATGTTTCTATGTACCTTTTAATTTTTCTGTTTGTGTGTGTCTATGAGTTTGTGCGTGCCTTTGAATGTTTCTGCTTGTGTGTGTCTATGAGTGTGTGTCTGCGTGCCTTTAAATGTGTCTGTGTGTGTCTGAGTGTGTGTGTACCTTTTAATGTTTCTGCATGTGTGTGTCTATGAGAGTGTGTGTGTGCCTTTGAATGTTTCTGTTTGTTTGTGTCTATGAATGTGTGAACCTTTAAATGTCTCTGTTTGTGTGTCTATGACTGTGTGTGTGTACCTTTTAATGTTTCTGTTTGTGTGTCTATGAGTGTGTGTGTGTGTCTATGAGTGTGTGTGTGTCCCTTTTAATGTGTTTGTTTGTGTGTGACTGAGTGTTTCTGCGGAAGTTTAAGCATCCAACAATTGAACCTCTATAGGGTTAATGTGTGTATTTATCTGGCTCTGATACTAGCCAGTGCCTCACCAGCCACTGACCTCACCACAAGTCACTGCTTCATACAATGCCCACCAGTAGTAGGCAGGGTGCTGGGTCTGGGAACTATTGTTCCAATCATGCTGTGCAGTTAGCTGTGCTTTTTGGGGCTAGAGGTGGGTGATTTCCTGGTTAAAAGAGCTTGCAGGGGTGACAAGTAGGAGAGCACATGTGCTGGTTAAAAGGTGAGCAAACAAGGTGACGAAAAACCCGGTTGTGCAACATATTTAGTTAATACTGCACATTTATCTGCTTCATATTGAGAGCAAAAATAATTTGTTGTAAGACAGTGGTCATAGCATTGGAACCACAGCATGAGAAACAAATACTCTAAAATATTGCAGAGACTATTTAAAATGAAAGTTCTGTATTTTTCATTATTGATGGCATTTATTTTTAGGTTTTCTGCACACATTTCTGATGAAGTTTAGGGTTTTCATTTTAGAGTAAATAGGTAAAATTTAAAGGAAGAGCAGGAAAATCCTCAGCTGCTCACAGTTATAGGAACATGAAACCCCAAATATTTTTTTGTGATTAAGACACAGAATACAATTTTAAAATGTTCCCAAGATACTTCTGTTATAAAATTTGATTCTTTCTCATGGTATTCCTTGCTGAAGATGTACATGTCTAGAGGACTGCATGGCAGGAAAAAGTGCTGTAATCTAGTGCTTTTGCAAATGAATAATATTCTTTGAAACCTGCTTCCATATAGCTCTGCAGACACTGGGCTTATTTTTCAACAAATTATAACAAGAGAACGAGGCAAATTTGATAATTGAAGTAAACTGGAAAGTTGTTTAAAATGACATGCTCTGTCAAAATAATGAGAAAAAATCTGGGGGTTTCATATCCCTTTAAACAGCGAAGGGGGGATACAGGGATAAGAACCATAGGACGTTGATTATGTTGCAGCTGACCCCATGATGCTTCCTTTAACAGCTCAATTGATTCACTCAGTGATATGTGTGCATATATTCCGCAGCACTGTCCATGGGTACAATTCATTTAAATAAAACAATGATATCAAACTTGTAAGAGACAAGACGAAATTTGAAAAACACATACAGGAGGAATTGAGGGCCCTATTCCCATGGGAACTTACAATCTATAAGGGTAGAATGTTGAGAAACAGGAGGTGAGGACGGCAAGATTGAGATTTTATATATATATATATATATATATTAGTTGATAAGCCTGCCCAGAGGGCAGTCTATGTGTTAAAAATGTAACCCTCCAAGCTACAAAAAAATAAAAAGTAAATATACAGAAAAAAATAAATAAAGCTATCCAAAATAATAAAATTAAACCTAAACTAAATACCCCTATAAAAATAAAAAATCCCCCCCCCAAATAAAAACAACCCTAATCTAATACTAAACTACCAATAGCCCTTAAAGGGGCTTTTTGTAGGGCAAATCAGCTCTTTTACATAAAAAACAAAAAACAAACCCCCCCTAACACTAAAACCCCCCACCCACCAAACAAAAAAAAAACTAACACTAATAAACCTAAACTACCCATTGCCCCCAAGGGGGCATTTGTATGGGCATTGCCCGTAAAAGGGCATTCTGCTCTTTTTCACTGCCCTTAAAAGGGCATTCAGCTCTTTTTGAAATTGCCCAATGAACCCTAATCTAAAAAAATAAATTAAAAACAAACCTAACACTAAAGCCCCAAATA